>NC_140715.1:0-7500 GCF_050655825.1 Lonchura striata | reverse complement strand
GTTAGGGTTAGGGTTAGGGTTAGGGTTAGGGTTAGGGTTAGGGTTAGGGTTAGGGTTAGGGTTAGGGTTAGGGTTAGGGTTAGGGTTAGGGTTAGGGTTAGGGTTAGGGTTAGGGTTAGGGTTAGGGTTAGGGTTAGGGTTAGGGTTAGGGTTAGGGTTAGGGTTAGGGTTAGGGTTAGGGTTAGGGTTAGGGTTAGGGTTAGGGTTAGGGTTAGGGTTAGGGTTAGGGTTAGGGTTAGGGTTAGGGTTAGGGTTAGGGTTAGGGTTAGGGTTAGGGTTAGGGTTAGGGTTAGGGTTAGGGTTAGGGTTAGGGTTAGGGTTAGGGTTAGGGTTAGGGTTAGGGTTAGGGTTAGGGTTAGGGTTAGGGTTAGGGTTAGGGTTAGGGTTAGGGTTAGGGTTAGGGTTAGGGTTAGGGTTAGGGTTAGGGTTAGGGTTAGGGTTAGGGTTAGGGTTAGGGTTAGGGTTAGGGTTAGGGTTAGGGTTAGGGTTAGGGTTAGGGTTAGGGTTAGGGTTAGGGTTAGGGTTAGGGTTAGGGTTAGGGTTAGGGTTAGGGTTAGGGTTAGGGTTAGGGTTAGGGTTAGGGTTAGGGTTAGGGTTAGGGTTAGGGTTAGGGTTAGGGTTAGGGTTAGGGTTAGGGTTAGGGTTAGGGTTAGGGTTAGGGTTAGGGTTAGGGTTAGGGTTAGGGTTAGGGTTAGGGTTAGGGTTAGGGTTAGGGTTAGGGTTAGGGTTAGGGTTAGGGTTAGGGTTAGGGTTAGGGTTAGGGTTAGGGTTAGGGTTAGGGTTAGGGTTAGGGTTAGGGTTAGGGTTAGGGTTAGGGTTAGGGTTAGGGTTAGGGTTAGGGTTAGGGTTAGGGTTAGGGTTAGGGTTAGGGTTAGGGTTAGGGTTAGGGTTAGGGTTAGGGTTAGGGTTAGGGTTAGGGTTAGGGTTAGGGTTAGGGTTAGGGTTAGGGTTAGGGTTAGGGTTAGGGTTAGGGTTAGGGTTAGGGTTAGGGTTAGGGTTAGGGTTAGGGTTAGGGTTAGGGTTAGGGTTAGGGTTAGGGTTAGGGTTAGGGTTAGGGTTAGGGTTAGGGTTAGGGTTAGGGTTAGGGTTAGGGTTAGGGTTAGGGTTAGGGTTAGGGTTAGGGTTAGGGTTAGGGTTAGGGTTAGGGTTAGGGTTAGGGTTAGGGTTAGGGTTAGGGTTAGGGTTAGGGTTAGGGTTAGGGTTAGGGTTAGGGTTAGGGTTAGGGTTAGGGTTAGGGTTAGGGTTAGGGTTAGGGTTAGGGTTAGGGTTAGGGTTAGGGTTAGGGTTAGGGTTAGGGTTAGGGTTAGGGTTAGGGTTAGGGTTAGGGTTAGGGTTAGGGTTAGGGTTAGGGTTAGGGTTAGGGTTAGGGTTAGGGTTAGGGTTAGGGTTAGGGTTAGGGTTAGGGTTAGGGTTAGGGTTAGGGTTAGGGTTAGGGTTAGGGTTAGGGTTAGGGTTAGGGTTAGGGTTAGGGTTAGGGTTAGGGTTAGGGTTAGGGTTAGGGTTAGGGTTAGGGTTAGGGTTAGGGTTAGGGTTAGGGTTAGGGTTAGGGTTAGGGTTAGGGTTAGGGTTAGGGTTAGGGTTAGGGTTAGGGTTAGGGTTAGGGTTAGGGTTAGGGTTAGGGTTAGGGTTAGGGTTAGGGTTAGGGTTAGGGTTAGGGTTAGGGTTAGGGTTAGGGTTAGGGTTAGGGTTAGGGTTAGGGTTAGGGTTAGGGTTAGGGTTAGGGTTAGGGTTAGGGTTAGGGTTAGGGTTAGGGTTAGGGTTAGGGTTAGGGTTAGGGTTAGGGTTAGGGTTAGGGTTAGGGTTAGGGTTAGGGTTAGGGTTAGGGTTAGGGTTAGGGTTAGGGTTAGGGTTAGGGTTAGGGTTAGGGTTAGGGTTAGGGTTAGGGTTAGGGTTAGGGTTAGGGTTAGGGTTAGGGTTAGGGTTAGGGTTAGGGTTAGGGTTAGGGTTAGGGTTAGGGTTAGGGTTAGGGTTAGGGTTAGGGTTAGGGTTAGGGTTAGGGTTAGGGTTAGGGTTAGGGTTAGGGTTAGGGTTAGGGTTAGGGTTAGGGTTAGGGTTAGGGTTAGGGTTAGGGTTAGGGTTAGGGTTAGGGTTAGGGTTAGGGTTAGGGTTAGGGTTAGGGTTAGGGTTAGGGTTAGGGTTAGGGTTAGGGTTAGGGTTAGGGTTAGGGTTAGGGTTAGGGTTAGGGTTAGGGTTAGGGTTAGGGTTAGGGTTAGGGTTAGGGTTAGGGTTAGGGTTAGGGTTAGGGTTAGGGTTAGGGTTAGGGTTAGGGTTAGGGTTAGGGTTAGGGTTAGGGTTAGGGTTAGGGTTAGGGTTAGGGTTAGGGTTAGGGTTAGGGTTAGGGTTAGGGTTAGGGTTAGGGTTAGGGTTAGGGTTAGGGTTAGGGTTAGGGTTAGGGTTAGGGTTAGGGTTAGGGTTAGGGTTAGGGTTAGGGTTAGGGTTAGGGTTAGGGTTAGGGTTAGGGTTAGGGTTAGGGTTAGGGTTAGGGTTAGGGTTAGGGTTAGGGTTAGGGTTAGGGTTAGGGTTAGGGTTAGGGTTAGGGTTAGGGTTAGGGTTAGGGTTAGGGTTAGGGTTAGGGTTAGGGTTAGGGTTAGGGTTAGGGTTAGGGTTAGGGTTAGGGTTAGGGTTAGGGTTAGGGTTAGGGTTAGGGTTAGGGTTAGGGTTAGGGTTAGGGTTAGGGTTAGGGTTAGGGTTAGGGTTAGGGTTAGGGTTAGGGTTAGGGTTAGGGTTAGGGTTAGGGTTAGGGTTAGGGTTAGGGTTAGGGTTAGGGTTAGGGTTAGGGTTAGGGTTAGGGTTAGGGTTAGGGTTAGGGTTAGGGTTAGGGTTAGGGTTAGGGTTAGGGTTAGGGTTAGGGTTAGGGTTAGGGTTAGGGTTAGGGTTAGGGTTAGGGTTAGGGTTAGGGTTAGGGTTAGGGTTAGGGTTAGGGTTAGGGTTAGGGTTAGGGTTAGGGTTAGGGTTAGGGTTAGGGTTAGGGTTAGGGTTAGGGTTAGGGTTAGGGTTAGGGTTAGGGTTAGGGTTAGGGTTAGGGTTAGGGTTAGGGTTAGGGTTAGGGTTAGGGTTAGGGTTAGGGTTAGGGTTAGGGTTAGGGTTAGGGTTAGGGTTAGGGTTAGGGTTAGGGTTAGGGTTAGGGTTAGGGTTAGGGTTAGGGTTAGGGTTAGGGTTAGGGTTAGGGTTAGGGTTAGGGTTAGGGTTAGGGTTAGGGTTAGGGTTAGGGTTAGGGTTAGGGTTAGGGTTAGGGTTAGGGTTAGGGTTAGGGTTAGGGTTAGGGTTAGGGTTAGGGTTAGGGTTAGGGTTAGGGTTAGGGTTAGGGTTAGGGTTAGGGTTAGGGTTAGGGTTAGGGTTAGGGTTAGGGTTAGGGTTAGGGTTAGGGTTAGGGTTAGGGTTAGGGTTAGGGTTAGGGTTAGGGTTAGGGTTAGGGTTAGGGTTAGGGTTAGGGTTAGGGTTAGGGTTAGGGTTAGGGTTAGGGTTAGGGTTAGGGTTAGGGTTAGGGTTAGGGTTAGGGTTAGGGTTAGGGTTAGGGTTAGGGTTAGGGTTAGGGTTAGGGTTAGGGTTAGGGTTAGGGTTAGGGTTAGGGTTAGGGTTAGGGTTAGGGTTAGGGTTAGGGTTAGGGTTAGGGTTAGGGTTAGGGTTAGGGTTAGGGTTAGGGTTAGGGTTAGGGTTAGGGTTAGGGTTAGGGTTAGGGTTAGGGTTAGGGTTAGGGTTAGGGTTAGGGTTAGGGTTAGGGTTAGGGTTAGGGTTAGGGTTAGGGTTAGGGTTAGGGTTAGGGTTAGGGTTAGGGTTAGGGTTAGGGTTAGGGTTAGGGTTAGGGTTAGGGTTAGGGTTAGGGTTAGGGTTAGGGTTAGGGTTAGGGTTAGGGTTAGGGTTAGGGTTAGGGTTAGGGTTAGGGTTAGGGTTAGGGTTAGGGTTAGGGTTAGGGTTAGGGTTAGGGTTAGGGTTAGGGTTAGGGTTAGGGTTAGGGTTAGGGTTAGGGTTAGGGTTAGGGTTAGGGTTAGGGTTAGGGTTAGGGTTAGGGTTAGGGTTAGGGTTAGGGTTAGGGTTAGGGTTAGGGTTAGGGTTAGGGTTAGGGTTAGGGTTAGGGTTAGGGTTAGGGTTAGGGTTAGGGTTAGGGTTAGGGTTAGGGTTAGGGTTAGGGTTAGGGTTAGGGTTAGGGTTAGGGTTAGGGTTAGGGTTAGGGTTAGGGTTAGGGTTAGGGTTAGGGTTAGGGTTAGGGTTAGGGTTAGGGTTAGGGTTAGGGTTAGGGTTAGGGTTAGGGTTAGGGTTAGGGTTAGGGTTAGGGTTAGGGTTAGGGTTAGGGTTAGGGTTAGGGTTAGGGTTAGGGTTAGGGTTAGGGTTAGGGTTAGGGTTAGGGTTAGGGTTAGGGTTAGGGTTAGGGTTAGGGTTAGGGTTAGGGTTAGGGTTAGGGTTAGGGTTAGGGTTAGGGTTAGGGTTAGGGTTAGGGTTAGGGTTAGGGTTAGGGTTAGGGTTAGGGTTAGGGTTAGGGTTAGGGTTAGGGTTAGGGTTAGGGTTAGGGTTAGGGTTAGGGTTAGGGTTAGGGTTAGGGTTAGGGTTAGGGTTAGGGTTAGGGTTAGGGTTAGGGTTAGGGTTAGGGTTAGGGTTAGGGTTAGGGTTAGGGTTAGGGTTAGGGTTAGGGTTAGGGTTAGGGTTAGGGTTAGGGTTAGGGTTAGGGTTAGGGTTAGGGTTAGGGTTAGGGTTAGGGTTAGGGTTAGGGTTAGGGTTAGGGTTAGGGTTAGGGTTAGGGTTAGGGTTAGGGTTAGGGTTAGGGTTAGGGTTAGGGTTAGGGTTAGGGTTAGGGTTAGGGTTAGGGTTAGGGTTAGGGTTAGGGTTAGGGTTAGGGTTAGGGTTAGGGTTAGGGTTAGGGTTAGGGTTAGGGTTAGGGTTAGGGTTAGGGTTAGGGTTAGGGTTAGGGTTAGGGTTAGGGTTAGGGTTAGGGTTAGGGTTAGGGTTAGGGTTAGGGTTAGGGTTAGGGTTAGGGTTAGGGTTAGGGTTAGGGTTAGGGTTAGGGTTAGGGTTAGGGTTAGGGTTAGGGTTAGGGTTAGGGTTAGGGTTAGGGTTAGGGTTAGGGTTAGGGTTAGGGTTAGGGTTAGGGTTAGGGTTAGGGTTAGGGTTAGGGTTAGGGTTAGGGTTAGGGTTAGGGTTAGGGTTAGGGTTAGGGTTAGGGTTAGGGTTAGGGTTAGGGTTAGGGTTAGGGTTAGGGTTAGGGTTAGGGTTAGGGTTAGGGTTAGGGTTAGGGTTAGGGTTAGGGTTAGGGTTAGGGTTAGGGTTAGGGTTAGGGTTAGGGTTAGGGTTAGGGTTAGGGTTAGGGTTAGGGTTAGGGTTAGGGTTAGGGTTAGGGTTAGGGTTAGGGTTAGGGTTAGGGTTAGGGTTAGGGTTAGGGTTAGGGTTAGGGTTAGGGTTAGGGTTAGGGTTAGGGTTAGGGTTAGGGTTAGGGTTAGGGTTAGGGTTAGGGTTAGGGTTAGGGTTAGGGTTAGGGTTAGGGTTAGGGTTAGGGTTAGGGTTAGGGTTAGGGTTAGGGTTAGGGTTAGGGTTAGGGTTAGGGTTAGGGTTAGGGTTAGGGTTAGGGTTAGGGTTAGGGTTAGGGTTAGGGTTAGGGTTAGGGTTAGGGTTAGGGTTAGGGTTAGGGTTAGGGTTAGGGTTAGGGTTAGGGTTAGGGTTAGGGTTAGGGTTAGGGTTAGGGTTAGGGTTAGGGTTAGGGTTAGGGTTAGGGTTAGGGTTAGGGTTAGGGTTAGGGTTAGGGTTAGGGTTAGGGTTAGGGTTAGGGTTAGGGTTAGGGTTAGGGTTAGGGTTAGGGTTAGGGTTAGGGTTAGGGTTAGGGTTAGGGTTAGGGTTAGGGTTAGGGTTAGGGTTAGGGTTAGGGTTAGGGTTAGGGTTAGGGTTAGGGTTAGGGTTAGGGTTAGGGTTAGGGTTAGGGTTAGGGTTAGGGTTAGGGTTAGGGTTAGGGTTAGGGTTAGGGTTAGGGTTAGGGTTAGGGTTAGGGTTAGGGTTAGGGTTAGGGTTAGGGTTAGGGTTAGGGTTAGGGTTAGGGTTAGGGTTAGGGTTAGGGTTAGGGTTAGGGTTAGGGTTAGGGTTAGGGTTAGGGTTAGGGTTAGGGTTAGGGTTAGGGTTAGGGTTAGGGTTAGGGTTAGGGTTAGGGTTAGGGTTAGGGTTAGGGTTAGGGTTAGGGTTAGGGTTAGGGTTAGGGTTAGGGTTAGGGTTAGGGTTAGGGTTAGGGTTAGGGTTAGGGTTAGGGTTAGGGTTAGGGTTAGGGTTAGGGTTAGGGTTAGGGTTAGGGTTAGGGTTAGGGTTAGGGTTAGGGTTAGGGTTAGGGTTAGGGTTAGGGTTAGGGTTAGGGTTAGGGTTAGGGTTAGGGTTAGGGTTAGGGTTAGGGTTAGGGTTAGGGTTAGGGTTAGGGTTAGGGTTAGGGTTAGGGTTAGGGTTAGGGTTAGGGTTAGGGTTAGGGTTAGGGTTAGGGTTAGGGTTAGGGTTAGGGTTAGGGTTAGGGTTAGGGTTAGGGTTAGGGTTAGGGTTAGGGTTAGGGTTAGGGTTAGGGTTAGGGTTAGGGTTAGGGTTAGGGTTAGGGTTAGGGTTAGGGTTAGGGTTAGGGTTAGGGTTAGGGTTAGGGTTAGGGTTAGGGTTAGGGTTAGGGTTAGGGTTAGGGTTAGGGTTAGGGTTAGGGTTAGGGTTAGGGTTAGGGTTAGGGTTAGGGTTAGGGTTAGGGTTAGGGTTAGGGTTAGGGTTAGGGTTAGGGTTAGGGTTAGGGTTAGGGTTAGGGTTAGGGTTAGGGTTAGGGTTAGGGTTAGGGTTAGGGTTAGGGTTAGGGTTAGGGTTAGGGTTAGGGTTAGGGTTAGGGTTAGGGTTAGGGTTAGGGTTAGGGTTAGGGTTAGGGTTAGGGTTAGGGTTAGGGTTAGGGTTAGGGTTAGGGTTAGGGTTAGGGTTAGGGTTAGGGTTAGGGTTAGGGTTAGGGTTAGGGTTAGGGTTAGGGTTAGGGTTAGGGTTAGGGTTAGGGTTAGGGTTAGGGTTAGGGTTAGGGTTAGGGTTAGGGTTAGGGTTAGGGTTAGGGTTAGGGTTAGGGTTAGGGTTAGGGTTAGGGTTAGGGTTAGGGTTAGGGTTAGGGTTAGGGTTAGGGTTAGGGTTAGGGTTAGGGTTAGGGTTAGGGTTAGGGTTAGGGTTAGGGTTAGGGTTAGGGTTAGGGTTAGGGTTAGGGTTAGGGTTAGGGTTAGGGTTAGGGTTAGGGTTAGGGTTAGGGTTAGGGTTAGGGTTAGGGTTAGGGTTAGGGTTAGGGTTAGGGTTAGGGTTAGGGTTAGGGTTAGGGTTAGGGTTAGGGTTAGGGTTAGGGTTAGGGTTAGGGTTAGGGTTAGGGTTAGGGTTAGGGTTAGGGTTAGGGTTAGGGTTAGGGTTAGGGTTAGGGTTAGGGTTAGGGTTAGGGTTAGGGTTAGGGTTAGGGTTAGGGTTAGGGTTAGGGTTAGGGTTAGGGTTAGGGTTAGGGTTAGGGTTAGGGTTAGGGTTAGGGTTAGGGTTAGGGTTAGG